>NC_056741.1:1421177169-1421212169 GCF_019279795.1 Protopterus annectens
GCAGGTTGACTATATTTATGGCATTTGTGTTTGTGGTGTTTTTGACCACTAGTTTAGAGCAGATTTGGGTGTTACCTTCGAGATTGTGGACATATGTGAAGAAGGTCTTGTGATTGTCCTTAGTGGATGTGGCCAATTTGCACTCGAAGTTAGACTAGAGGATTTCACCAGTGACCTTATTTGCTTGTTCAGACAAATGAGAAATTGCTTCCAACTTGGCACCTGATTCTTCTTCTTGGTCCTGCACAGCAATTTTTTCCTTTCATTACAGAGTTTGTTTATTGCTGCAGTCCACCAGACAGGTTTACTCTTCCTTGAGGAAGATGGTTTGGTCCTGTCAGGTATTGTTGAGTCCATACAGCTATGTAGGTGCTCATATAGTTTTTGGTGTAGACTTGGACATTAGTGCTAGTTCCAACTGAAGGGACAGTGGTTGTGAAGCTGCTTAAACTGCACTGAGGAGACTGCAGTCAGCTTTGGAAAAGTTTTTTCAATTGACCCTGACAAGGGGGGGGGGGGTCAGGGGAGATGGTGACTTCAAAAGTGATCACTTTATGGTTAGATCTTACCAAGGAGTATGACACTGTAGGGGTACTACAGTGGCTACTCATGTTGGTTAGGACCAGGTCAAGGATATTTTCACCTCTCATAGGGGTGTTGACCAGCTGATCCAATGCATCGGCATTAACAAAGTCGAGGAATCTCTGGGCATTCATGTTTAGGCTATAATAGGTCTTCCACTCTATGGTTGGGTAATTAAAGTCACTCAGGATCAGGGTAGAGCGTTGAATCTTGATGGATTCAAGTAAGTCCAGATAGGTGGCGTGCACATCCTGAGTCATGGTTGGGGGTCTGTAGCTAGTTATGATTTGAATAGGTGTTTTGTCAGTAGTTAACTGTACTTGGAATGTCTCCTGTGCGTCATACCGTTTGACCAGCTTGGAGGTGTGTATGTCTTTGATAAATATTGAAACTCCACCTCCTTTGGCTTTGTAGTCCTCCATTTGGGGTCTGAAAGTATGGTAAGATGAGTAACCTGGTAAGGCTGGGGTGCTCTCCACAGATTTAAAACAGGTTTCAGTGACTGCACAAATGTCAGTATCCTCCAGGGCAAGGAATGCTTGCAATGAATGCAGTTTCATGCTAAGACTCCTAGCGTTTAGCACCATGACCTTTACATTTCGTTTAGAAGAATTTTTCATGTTGGTAATTTTGTGCTCATGACTTTACCTACAAAAGGTACTATGAGGGGCAAGAGCCTTTGCTAGAAACCTGAAGCCCAGGAGAGATAGATGAAGGCCATCTCTGACAAAGCATTGTGGTCTGTCAATCACGTCCTCCCAGGCTGTCAGGTACTGGATCCCCTTGGAATGACACCAGAAACTAAGCCAATTGTTAAAGTCAATAATTTTCTGTTTGTATTGAGGCATCATTCTGGGTGATGGTAGGATGCAGCTTAAGGCTAGAGATATACATGCCTGGGACACATATTCAGTGAACTCAATTATGTCTCTCTCTCCATATAATACAGAGAGGTACGTCTCAAGTCATTCACACTAACATGGACTATGACAGAGTCATAACAGTACCTGTTGTTATGAGACTTGAATGCATGTGTGATGTGATTCTAGCACCTGACAAGCAACTTACTGTAACTTTTTCCTTGTCTAGCCTTGTGAGGGGTACATCTGTGTGTCTCACAATAGACTTTCCTATGACTAGTATGTTGGGTTTGTGGCTGGGCCTTAGAGGCTGTGAGTCACAGATGTGTGTACTATGTGTGATGCTTGGTGATGTGGGTTGTGATGTGCATGTGTGTTTTTGCTTCGGAAGTCTCTTTTGTTTAGGTATGCTTTTGTTGAGAACCCCGCATAAGTAGGAGTGTGTTATACAGATGTGGGTGGTGTTAGAGGTGTGGTGTTCATAGTGTTTGTGCAGACAACCTTCTCAGTGCCAGATGTACTGGCTTGTGACCGAGAAATCAAGGATTCTAGGTTCTTAATGTAATTGTATCTCTCACATATTGTGTTTGTAGGTGGTAGTAGTAGAGGGTTGTATGTGTACATAAGACAGTTGCTACACTGTCTCAGGATGCCCATATAACCAGACTAGCAGGAGAAACCATAGGGAATTGTCTGTCCATGATTATCAGAATCTGTGGAAGAGAGATTAGGGATTGTAGAGTGGGTACTATCTGAGGAGAGTACCTACAGGTGTGAGTAGGGCTGGATAAAATCAATACAGTAGCTGCAGGCAAGGGGTTCATTTACACAGGAGTGCTGGTAAGGGAAAAATGCAACTGAGATATCTCACAAAGAGTTAAAATAACACAGTGACAATGTGTGATTGGCAAACAAGCACAAACTCATGCAAATGCTGGGGTTAAATACCACAAAAATAATAGAAACACTAGAATTGACCAATTAACCATTTTCAATGAAATATTTCAGGAATTGTTGGCAGTATAAAATGGCTGACATGTCACCACACAAAATAGAAACCTATTTGTTTGTGTCTTTCGGCTTTTCCCGGTTAGGGGTCGCCACAGCGGAACTCCGGTCTGCTAATGATTGGCAGTAGAGTTTTACGTGCTGGCTTGCCAGGCCTATCACCAACCTTCAATGAAGGAACGCCCATTCACACATGTCGCCACCCAGAAGACGCTCTAACTGAGAATCGAACGGGCAATGTCTAACTGTGAGGCGACAACGCTACCACAGCACCACCACCGCAGGTGCTCACAAAATAGAAACCTATACTGAGTAAATACTGAGTAAATAATAGCTCCATCTAGATGAATGCATAATGGAAGCATTTTTGTAGATTAAGGATGGATGTTAATAGCTCTGTTACAATAACACAGGCTGGATGTACATCTGCAGCTACACTGTACATGCATTTATAAATGAGAAAACAGGAGTATGGAGGCACCTTGGTTAGAGAAAAATACACCGAGGCTCTTGAAACCAATATATTTCAAAGACTGATAATTGCTATGTAACAACCAAATTAAGCCAAGGTTAATATTAGGAAAAAGACCAAGCAAATTAACTTGTGGGCCATAAGATACCTAGCCATGTACACCTTTAGGTAGATGCTCTTAAAGGTTCTTGGTTGTCTTTTCCAGCACTTAGCAGTAGTCACCTCCCAAGATGAGCAGGGCTATACCTGATATCCCTGTCATAAATTTATGACTACTCACCCAGTCATCAAGACTAAATTTAAAAGTAGTTAAAGTGCCATTTTGCTTGACCTGTAGTGGTAATTTATTCCATAGGCTGAGAATGCATTGAGTTAGAAACCTATCCCTCCTACAAGTCTTGTATATTTCTTGATGTAGTTTAGGTCCATAGTGCATATCATTATTGAGGAAGAGTTTTGAGAAGAAATAGAAGATGAAATAAAATTGGGTCATTCTTAGCTAAAATAGGGAAACACAGATCCTGTCAGAGGAGCCTTTAGGCTACTGGGTTAAAGGAAGTCATGCTAATCTATCAGGATAGTTGTAGAAATTAAAGCCTTTAATTTTGTTAGTTAGAAATCATTGAGGTTTTTTAGGTGAGTGACATGCTTGCAATTGTACATACTAAAGGGAGGCTTTGTATTTGACAATGGGTCTGATAACTGTCTGGGAGGTAGGACGACTTCTTTGAATCTTGGAGATATTCCCCTTGGACATTATCTGGGACAGATAGAAGCATTTCATGACTATGGTGGAAACATGATGATTGAATAAGATAAGAATTTTCCAAGGAAGTGCTCAGGCTACAGTTATGACTGCTTCTGTCTGAATGGGAGATTACCATATATTTTTTCATTTATGTTGAGAGCATTTTTGAAACACAGTGTAAGTGCATATTCTAGCTGTTATTGGATTGGAGCTGTTTAATATCAGTGCCACCTTTCAATCATCAGCAAAAGCAAACTTTAAAGCATACTTGGTCAACCACACTTCCAGGAGATTTTAATTATTTATTTACTTACTACTGACTTATTATTTGGTGATGGGATATGTGGGCTGGTTTGTTCACCGTTTTTAGCCACAACCTGGGTTTAATGAACAGTATAAAATAGTTTATAGCAGTATGCAACTCAGCTTAAAACAAACCTAAGCAATATTAAAGTATATACATCAGCTAACAAAATACAAGTTTATAAACAAAAGATTAAATAGAATTACTGCATATGATATTCAGTCAGAAACTAGACAAAGTACAGGTATTACACGATATGCAAATACGAGTCAGACGCAAAAGTAGATGCATGTAGAAATATGGGTTGGAATTGTGCAAAATAAATGTTAAACTGGAGAGAGCCCAGCACAGATTCCTGTGGTACCCCACTAGCTACAATTTCATGTGAACCAATACCCATTCATACCTTACATCTCTTTATTCTCCCTTCTTCACTCCCTTCCTTTCTTTCAGATGTTCTCCCCTGCCTTTCTCTTTAAATATACCATAAGCCTGATTTTCTCTCACTTCATTTTGCAAATCCAGTTTGTATTATACTAACTTACCTTTATGATTTTCTAGAAGCTGGTAGATTATTTTTGTCTATAAACTGGCTAAAATTTCTCTAACTATTAAATCATTGTAACATAATTACTGTCTATTCTTAACCATTATTTTCATATTATGTCTAATTTTGTGTAATTTTTTTATTGCATTTATTTATTTATTTTTGCATTATTTTCAAAGACTGTAAATTATTGTTCTTAAAATGTGTTGTAATACTTTGGAGCTTTTCTTCCTGGGCCTCCATTGAAAATGGCCTCCTACCCAGTCTGACTTTCCCAAATGTCAATCAATCAATCAATAAATAAATACATAAATAAATGTTCAAAGACAGTACCCACATCTTTCATAATTTGGGTTCTGTTGTATGCTAAGGTGCACTGCAGCAGAAAATACTAAGAGTTTACATTAAGTTTCTCTATTTTTTCAATTACACCAGAATGAGAGATAGTGTTGAAAGCCTTGGCTAGGTCCAAATAAGCAGAGTTCCTTCAGTGACCACAATCTGTAATGGTAAAAGCCTTGGCCAAGTCCAAATAAGCAGAGTGCCTTCAGTGGACACTGTCTATAGTGGTAAAAGCCTTGGCTAGGTCCAAATAAGCAGAGTGCCTTCAGTGTCCACTGTCTATGGTCTCTTTAACCTTTTCAAAGAAGATTGCTTAATTTAGGTGGCAGGATCTATCTTTCACAAAAACAAACTGACTCAAGTTTTGATCATTTAAGTTGCCTATATCTGCATAAATGAGTTCTGGTATTATACAGTACATGGTTTTGCATATAACACTAGTGAGACCAATGAGCCTGCAATTATCCAGATATGTACAGAGGTCACTCTTGTATAGGCAATCACAGTGGCTGTTCTCCTGTGATTGACCGATTAACAAAAATAACAAAATATATTAAGATTTTTAAGAGTATGTCACACATAACAGAATTATTTGCAGCAAGCAATTCTGTCAAAACCCAAGTACATACCACACAAAGTTTATTACATCCCAGTTACACTTCTTAAAATTACTCTTTTTTTCCCCAAAAATGCATGAATACCCCACAAAATACTCTCATCAATAAAGTTTCTTATTAAAATATTGTGGTGACATCAAACTTTACCACTTGTTAGCACAATGTAGACAGGCAAAGAGCCATGCTGATCTGAAGAGCACAGGTCATGACTGCTGGACTTTTGTCTGTTGAGTCCTATATTAAGTTCATCTATAGGTATCTGGACCTAAGAAAAAAAAAATCAGTGCCTTATCAAGAAACAGCATGGACACTTCTAATACATAAACCTTTATTTGTGAACTAATAAGAGGACTAAACCTGTGAATTGTTATTATCCAGACTACATGTAACATATTAAACAGATCAAATAAAATACATAGAGTTCAGTGATTTTTGGATACAACCTGTATTGTAGTTGAACCTACCAATAATTTAGTTCAGGAATCTATTAACTCATGAGCATTGTAATTAGGATGTTGCACAGGTCTATGTGCAGATTGTGTGTGTCTGTGTGTGTGTGTGTGTGTGTGTGTGTGTGTGTGTGTGTGTGTGTGTGTGTGTGTGTGTGTGTGTGTGTGTGTGTCCTTCTATCTATGTATGCATGTGGGCCTATATGTGAGGAGAGACAGAAAGACAACAGGGAGACAGGAACTTCTGGTGAACTGTCATCTCATCCTGTATTGGTTCTCTGCCTTATACTCCCTGCTTACTAGAATAAGTTCCATCTCCACATCATCCTTGAATGGAATACAATGGACACAAAGAACGTCGAGAAGTCAGAATTAGAATTATTCAGCCTCATTGAATTCAACACACCATTTTTCACATTTTAATAAAATGGTCTTATTGGGAACCATCAAAAATGAGAACTATTTTTCAGTTAAGTACATTGATTTTGGTAATGTTAAACTCATGGAAGATTCACTCGATGTGCTCATTTCCAAGATTTGTATATTGTGAGTTTCATGCCAATATATATATATATATTAATTTTAGTGTACAAAACAAAAACAAAGCATGGGGAAGAAGTGAGTTAACTCCAAATTAAAATTAAAAAAGAAAAAGAAAAATACAACACTCAATTAATGAACCAAGATCCCAGCTTTATCAAAAAAAATCTGATTTTCTCTCTTAAACTAGAAGAGACTTCTTCAGTCAATTAAATTGCTACAAAATACTGCTAGAAAGCCAAACATAAGTAATCACAAAACCCCACAATGTGCTTAAGTTCATCACTTTCATCTTTTGTTAGATTGCTTGTTGTTATGTGATTTTTGTTTTTTTTTTTATATGTGACACTTTTTATGTTGGAAAGAGTACTGGGTGGCTTAATCAAAAAATTTATGAACATGTACATGTTCATAACATGAAGACAACATATCATGCTTTATACAGACATTCTGTGATATGTACAAATTGTAAGAAATTTACATTTTTCATTTTGGATACAGTACTATTGAGCATAAGACGAGGGGATGTTTGTTCCCAGCTGGACAAAAAGAAACTTTAACGGCAGCTGTTATTAAATGCAGGGATCCCCCCACCTCCTACCCATTTAAATGAAAATTATGCTGTTTTTATTGAATGTGTCTTAAAGCTGAAAAAAAATTATGGCACTTTGCAACTGTTATTAAATGCAGGGATCCCCCTCACCCCCACCCATTTAAATGATGCTGTTTTCATTGAATGTGTCTTAAAGCTGAAATAAAAAAAAAATATGGCACTTTTAGTTATTTGAACACTATTGATTCATTTGTCATGTGATTTTTAAAATTGTTTTAAATAGTGTTTGAAAGATTCAGTTTTGATAAACTTCAGTGAAAGATGAAAGCACTAAACTGAAACACATTGTATTCTATGATTCTTATTGATTTTAAAACAATTTTTATTTTGTTCCAGGTGGTTGTTTCATTTGTTAAGCTTTCTACTGCAAAATCTTACTTAAATAACCAAGTTCTGCCTACCAAATCAATGTAATAGTAGGTATCTCTTTACAACTGCTTTGAAATTGAAATGACCATTCAGCTCCTTCCTTAGATTAGTCTTAAGGCATGGCTCTTATTATACTTGCAATCAGGTGATTCACTGACTCACCACCTCCCAAATAAGCAATGAAAACATCCAAAACATAAAAAATGAAATCAGTTCTGAATAGTTATTTAGATAGATCTTCTGCTCAAAGATCTAATAGTTCTTACAACATAAAAATCTAAACATGTGACACAGCAATCTGCATATCCATCATCATTAGATGTACAATTAAAATAGCCTGGTGACTCAAAACAGGTCCTTGTATTGTTTTAATAGAAGGAGGGGTGTTGGAAATAATTCAGTGCCTCTCTTTTTATGGATTACTCCTTCTCATTATACAGCTTAAGAATATTCTAAAATGGATGGAAAAATTAAAAATGACCTTCTTTTTACTGAATATGAAGGGGTGTACTACAGGAAATTGGACAGTGTAGATTTTAAATGTAATAGAATATTTGAAACTAAATGTAAGAAATTAAAGAGGGACTTAGAAGAATACAAGGAAAATAGGGCATATATTATTAAGAGAGATAGAGTAGGGAAATTTAATAGAAATAATCAGAACAAAAACTTTAATGGGCAAAGAAAAATGCATAGAATAGAACCAAATAGGAATTACTACAACAAAGAACAAACTAATAAAGACATTAGTGAATTTCCAACTTTTCAGTACCAACAGGAATGGGATGTGGGGCTAGAGCAGGAAAGAGAACAATGGACAACAAGATGGAACAGAAGGAACAGGAACAGGAATTAAGGGTGAACAAACAGATACTAGAAATGGAGTTGTACATACTATGAATGGATATCACATTTATAATTATGCAGGGATAGAATTAACACCTGAACATTTTGAATTATGTATGAAAGGGTTAAAATTCGCCCCAACAAGGTTTTTTGATTACACAAATACTATTATAGAATTAAAACTGTTCCTGAGAAAGCTAAATTTGGCCTACATGTTTCATGATAGAACTAAAATTGAAAGAAAAGGAAAAAATAACACTTTGGAACCTAGCAATAAAAGTGTGTATAATCCACCTTTAGACCTAACCTTAAATGTCTTAGAAAAAGCAATTATGGAAGACATTTATAAATTAAAAAGTAAGGAGAAGCCTACTTTAGTTAATAGAAATTTGACTTATAAACAAAATGAAGTCCTGCAAAGTCTTAAGAAAGATAAAACTATTAGAGTTATGCGACCGGACAAAGGAGATGGTTTTCTTTGACACACTGGAATATTCCCAAAAAATCTTTTAAATGTTGAACGACCCAGATACATATCAACCAGCATCTCTTAACGAGATTAATATTAGTAATAAAAGAATAGATTACTACTTGGAAGATTACCTCTTAGAGGAAAGAATAACAGGAGAAATTTATAAATACTTAAAAGTCGTAAACCCAAAAGTAGCCACTATATTTGGGATACCAAAGACCCACAAAAATTTGGAAAACTTATGTTTCAGACCAATTGTGGATGGACGAGGGTCAAAAACATACCCTTTTGGAGCAACTATAGATAAGTGGCTGAAACACCAAGTTCATAACAGTGATCACATAATCAAAGATTCATGGGACTTTCTGGGAAGAATTAAGGAAGAATTGTGGGATAAGGATATAATATTTGTAATGATAGATGTAGTTGAATTATACACATGCATTCCCAAACAGCAGGGATTAGACATGTTTAGGGATTGTTTACATAAGAACACAACACTGGATCCAGATAAACAAAATTTATTAGTGGAATTTATGGAACTTTTTCTAGATTTCAACTACATTTTCTTTGATGGAGAATACTATAAGCAACATAGAGGTGTAGCAATGGGTGCTTCTTGCGCCCCAGTATTTGCAAACTTGGTGATGTTATACTGGGAGCAAAACTATGTGTTTAATAGTGTTTTTTTTTCAATATATGAGACTTTACATTAGATTTCTGGATGATATTTTTATTTTATGGAAGGGCCCTGAAAGTATCATTAAGGATCTGGTAGAGTATCTCAATAATAGTACAGGATTTTTAAAATTTACACATGTATATAATACACAAGGTATAAACTACTTGGACACGTATATAGACAAGGACACAAGTAGTTTTAAATCTAAGATATATAGAAAACCATCCTTTAGCAACTCATACTTGCAATATTCCAGTGACCACCCGATTAAACAAAAGCATAGCATAGTCAAGGGACAACTAATCAGGGTGGCACGGATGACCTCAAAAAATGAAGATTTACAAGAGGAATTAGGAAAAGTAGCTCATATGTTCCAAGAGAGAGGGTACCCGGTAAAAATAATAAATGAATATTTGGAATACATTCAAAGAGAATGGGGTAAAAAATATAAGCCACTTCTAGGTAACATCTATGGTTTGAGAGAAGACAGTGGAATAAATAACATAGAAAACAATAATAAGAACTACGAAAGAGCTATGATAGTTCCATTTGGAGGTTATGCAAGGGAGGTAGAGAAAATTATAACAAAAAATTGGGCTATTTTGAGGAATAACCCCAAGTTGTGGAATATAGGGGGTCATAAACCAAATTTTGTATATAAAGTAAGTGCAAACTTGAAAAAGAATTTTGAAATGCACAGTAAGTTGAATTATAAACACGGGACTACAAAATGTGGTAATTGCCCACAGTGTAAATATATGTGTACAGAAGAAAATATAAAAATCAACAATTATTTGCAAAATGTAGTGAAACCAGGCAGAGGGAATTGTCAAACCACTGGAGTGATCTATCTGGCTATGTGTGAAACCTGCTCCAGTTTTTACATAGGTAAAACTGAGAGAAAGTTGAAAGACAGAATATATAAACACACATACCAGATAAATACACACAACTCCAACAATGCCCTATATAGGCATATCAGTAGTTCTCATGGCTGTAAAGATTTTAGATTTACAATTTTAGAAAAGGTTTCAAAAAATCCAAGGGGTGGGGATTATAGAACATACATAGAAGAAAGAGAACTTAAATGGCAAATAAGATTACAAGCAAGCCCTCCCCCCGGGTTTAAATGAAATCATTACAACAAAGCCTATATTAAATAGAAAAGTGGAATTCACAAAATGAAAATAAATGTTTTATGGGAACATATGGAATTAATTGTATTCTATAAGTTTTTATTGTTTTTTTTAAATGTGTTATATGGTATTTATATGGTTTTTAACATGTTTTTAATGCACATAGCACTTTAAATTCACCAATCAATTTAGCAGTTTGTGACATCATGAGGTAATTCAAGTATTTATAGGGGAAAATGGGAATGGATGTAGATTCTGATGAAATCCCTGGTAGCAGGGAAGAAAGCGCTCAATCGTGTACAATTATTTAAATAAAGATTTTCGTGGTGTGGATCCCTGCCATTGCAGTGTTTCAATTTGGTTTTAATTTGTGGACTTGACACTGTTTGGCTCTCTTTCATAAGGTTAAGCTATAAATAAATACAATCTGAGGGTCATGTTGCTCAGTGCTAGAAGTCTAAATCTCAAAATGCATTTGCTCAATGCACTCCTCAAAAATGGAGAACATCAACTTTTGTGCTGTAATGGAGACCTGGTTTAAAGCAGCAGAAAGCACTCCTGTGCTACCAGGCTATAACTCATTTCACACCTTTTGGTCCCAGAACATGGACAAAAGCTCCAAAGGGAGTGTTGTTACCATATTCATAAAGGATATACAACACCTCCAGACTAGTAGCCAAGCATAACACATCCAAGATACTTCAGGTACAACTAACATTGGGTAAGATCACGATTCAGGTTGCAGCCTGCTATAGGTCCCCAACCATGTCCCAAGACTCTCACTCCACATTCATAAGCACCCTGGAAGCTATTAGGATCCAACCCAACACTCTCATACTAGGTGACTTCAACTACCCCTCTATTATCTGGGAAAACTACTCATGCACCAATACACTGGCCAAATGCTTCCTGGAATTCATCAATTCCAATGCTCTGGACCAGCTCATTCTTACCCCCACTAGAGGAAGCAATATCTTTGACCTGGTTATTACTAACTTAGGCAACCATTGCTCTATACCAATAGTTAATTCCTCCCTGGTTAGATCTAACCACAAACTAATCACCATGGAAATCCACATCTCACCCACACCCCCCCTCAAAGGTATCCACCATGAAAAACTACTCCAAATCTGACTTTGGGCTCCTAAAAACAGAGGTGGCTAACTTCATGGCACCCATGTCAGTGGAAAATAGACGTATGACTGCTGAATCATACACCAATGCACTGTACAAACATGTACATAAATGCATAGAACTAGCCATACCCAACAGAACCAAGATGCTCTCCTCCAAAAAAAGGAAGCCTATCTGGTGGTCCCCTGCCGTTAATAAACTCTACAACAGAAGGAAGAAACTTTTGCAGAAAAAGGTGAAGTCCCAAGACTTGAAAAACTCCCTTATTAGCCTCAACAAAAGTTGAGATCCCTCATCAAAACCTCTAAAGCCAGCTATGAATGCAGAATTGTGTCAGACACTAAAAATAACCACAAAGCCTTCTATATTTATATCAAGAATCTCCATGGCAATACCCAGGTTTGGTCTGAGCTACTGCAGAATGATACCTCCTATACTGAGCCAACAGATATTGCCAACATCCTGGATGACAGATTCAGCGCCAACTTTACCCCTCCCCCCCAAAGGACCAATCACAATACTTGAGGAATGCCAGGCACCCAGTATTACTGCAGCACAGGTTAAAACTGCATTGTCCAAGTCCAAGAATACAGCTTCTATGGGACCCAACAATATCCCTGGATGTGTTCTACATGAACTACAAAGTGAATTGGTGCCACATCTGTGTGCCCTGTTCAATTACAGCCTCACCTCAAGCTTTGTCCCTACCAAATGGCGCACTGCTACAGTCATCCTTTTCCATAAAGGGGGAGTGACTACAGACCCTGGGAATTATCACCCCATTAGCCTAATGAGTTTGATATGTAAGGCTATAGAGCACATTATCATGGACATAATTAACAAGGATATAGGGAATCTCCAAACTCTAGATCCCACGCAATTTTGTTTTGTGAAAGGGAGATCATGCCTGCTCAACCTGGTTGACTTTTTTGAGTCAGTCACCAGAGCTGTGGATGAGGTCAAGGCAGTTCATACAGCCTACCTTGTTCTGGCCAAGGCCTTTGATACCATTCCCCACTTAGGAATTATTGATAAATTCACCAAACTAGGCATCAACCCCTATATCACTAGGTAGAAGTAGCAGACTCCAAGTCAGACTGCCGATCAGTCATGAGTGGAGTCCCACAGATATTGATCCTGCATCCTCTCCTGTTTGGCATCTACTTATCAGAAGCCCAGACCAACATGGAAGGTCTGCGGCTGAACAAGTTCACAGACAACTGCAAGATGGGAGCCATTATTAACTCCCCAAGTGATGTAGACATCTACAGAAAGGCCACATTGAGACCAATAACTGGTGTTGAAATGATGACCTTAAGCTTAATGCCAAAAATGTTGTTGTTATCCCCTGTGGGAGAAACTCAGTTCCCAGTAATTACCACATTGATGGGAGCCCACTGAACATTGAAGGCATTATTAGAGATCTGGGGACACAGGTTGACAGCAACTTCTCCTTTGACCACCACATTGCCACTGTGGTCAGAAAGTCTTTCTATGTGGCACATCTCATTACCAAGGGTTTTGCATCCAGGAAGAAAGAAGTCATCATCTCTCTCTCTACTCTTCCCTCATTAGGCCATTCATTTAGTATAATGCCCCATATGGCATGTACCTCACTAGACACATGCAACAGCTGGAAAGGCCACAAAAGTACCTCACAAAGAGGATCCTAGGCCTTAAACACGTCTAGTACATGGACAGACTCAAAAACACCAGCTATTCTCTGTCTTATATCATCTACTAAGCCGTGATCTCTGCTTGACTTACAAATCCATGTCTGACCCAGCTCTCTTAGAAATGCTACCTCTAAAGAAATCCTAATCCCTCCACACCACATGCTCCAGAGACCTCAACCTCATTACCACACTCAGCAGAATGTGCTGGAGGGACAGGTTTATAACCCAGAGATTGCCCATGCTCTAGAATACACTTACCATACATGTCAAGCAGAGCACCTCATTGGCCCTCTTCAAGAGAAATCTTGATGAGTGGATGGAAAATAGAAAGTTCACCCCAGGGATCACTCCAGTAGCTGTACTTGACAGAGGCACTGGAAACTAATGTCAGGTGGCACAATGCCAGGGCACTTCTATGGGCTAGGCTTGTAAAGGCTCCAGGGCCATTAGCCTAGTACACACCTATAAACCTATGAACTCTGCTGCTCATTTATTGTTCTGTGGAGCTTTTGTCCCCAGGCCTCCACTGAAAAAATACCTGTTTCCAGTTGGAATTTTCCAGTAAACAAATGTACATAACTAAATAAAATAAATAATAAATAATAACTCCTCCCTGGTTAGATCCAACCACAAACTAATCACCTTGGAATTCCACCCCCACCCCCCGCAAATGTAACCATCACGAAAAACTTCTCCAAAACTAACTCTGGGCTCCTAAAAACAGAGTTGGCTAACTTCACGCCACTCTTGGAAATGGAGAATAGTTGCTTGACTGCCGAATCATATACCAATGCACTGTATGAACATGTACCCAAATACATGGATCTTACCATACCCAATAGAACCAAGATGCTCTCCTCCAAAAAAAGGAAGCCAATCTGGTGGTTACCTGCCATAAACAAACTATACAACAGAAGGAGATAACTGAGGCGGAATAAGTTGAAGTCCCAAGACTGGAAAAACTCCCTTATCAGTATCAACAAAAAGTTGAGATCCCTCATCAAATCCTCTAAAGCTAGCTATGAAAACAGAATTGCAGTAGATAGTAAAGACAACCACAAGGCCTTCTATAGTTATGTAAAGAATCTCCACAGCATTACCCAGATTTGCTCTGAGCTACTGCACAATGGTACCTCCTATATTGAGCCAACAGATATTGCCAGTAAACTGGCTGACAGATTCAGTGCCAACTTTACCCCTCTCCCCCCCCAAAGCACCAATCACAATTCCAGTAGATTGAAAGACACCTAGTATTACTGCTGCACAGGTTAAAACAGCACTGTCTAAGGCCAAGAATACAGCTTGTATGGGACCTAACAATATCCCTTCTTGTGTTCTACATGAACTAAAGAGTGAACTGGCACCTCACATGTGTGCCCTGTTCAATCACAGCCTCACCTCAGGCTTTGTCCCTACCAAATGGCACACTGCTACAGTCATCCCTCTTCACAAAGGAGGAGCAACTACAGACCCTGGGAACTATTGCCTATTAGCCTGATGAGTCTGATATGCAAAGCTATGGAACGCATCATTGTGGACCTAATAAACAAGGATATAAGGGAATCTCCAAACCCTGGATCCCACACAGTTTGGTTTTGTGAAGGGTAGATCATGCCTGCTCAACCTGGTTGACTTCTTTGAGTCAGTCACCAGAGCAGTGGATGAAGACAAGGTGGTTCATACAGCCTACCTTGATATGGCCAAGGCCTTTGATACCATTCCCCACTCAGGAATTATAGAAAAACTCTCTAAGCTAGGCATCAACCCTATATCACTAGGTGTGTTGCAAACTGGCTCACAGATAGAACTCACAGACTAAAAGTAGCTGACTCCAAGTCAGACTGCTGACCAGTCATGAGTGGAGTCCCATAGGGTTCAGTGCTGGGTCCTCTCCTGTTTGGTATTTACTTCTCTGAAGTCCAGGCCAACACAAAGGGACTCTGGCTGGCAAAATTTGCAGATGATTGCAAGTTGGGTGCTATTATTAACTCTCCCAGTGATGTTGAGATCCTACAGAAAGGCCTCACTGAGACCAACAACTGGTGTCAGAACCATGGCTTAAGTTCAATGCCAAAAAAGGTGCCGTCATCCCCTTTGGGAAAAACCCATTTCCCGTGAATTACCACATGGATGGTAGTCCACTGAACCCAGAAGGCATTATAAGAGATCTGAGAACACAGGTTGACAGCAGCTTCTCTTCTGTCCACCACATTATCACTGTGGTCAGAAAGTCCTTCTAGGTGTCATATCTCATTACTAAGGGTTTTGCATCCAGGAAGAAAGAGGTCATTGTCTCCTTCTACTCTTCCCTCATTAGGCCAATCATCGAGTACAGTGCCCCATTTGGTATGTACCTCACTAGAAACCTGCAACAACTAGAGAGGCCACAAATGCACCTCACAAAGAGGATCCTATGCCTTAAACACTTGTCTTATATGAACAGACTCAAAAAACTCCAACTATTCCCTGTCTCATATTGCCTACTTAAAGACAATCTCTGCTTGACTTACAAAGCCATGTCTGACCCAGCTCTGTTAAAAATGCTACATCTAAAGAAATCCCAATCCCTCTGCACCACATGCTTCAGAGACCTCAACCTCCTCATTACCACAATCAACAGAACATGCTAGAGGGACAGGTTCATAGCCCAGAGACTGCCTATGCTATGGAATCGACTTCCCATACATGGCAAACAGAGCATCTTACTGGCCCTCTTCAAGAGAAGTATTGATGAGTGGATGGGAAATAGAAAATTCACCCCAGAGATCACTCCAGTCACTCTACTCGACAGAGGCACTGGGAACTAAGGTCGAGTGGCACTATGCCAGGGTAATCCTATGGGCTAGGCTTGTAAAGGCTCCAGGGCCATTAGCCTAGTACACACCTATGAACCTATGAACTTAAAAAAATAAACAGATACATGGACTTACATGAATGTCTAACTGTCAGCTTCAACTTTTCCTACAGTAAATAAAATTAAACTGGAGGGATACAAAAAGGAAGTATTCAGGTATGTCTATACGTTTGCCAAAATTCCCACTCAGAATCATTAGCAATTAACCATGTATATGAATAATACAGTAATAGCACAATAGACTGTATATGGTGTGCACATGAGAAATATACTATTTACTGAGCCATCAGCTTTCACAGTTTCACTATACAGTATCCAGAGTTACACCGTCTCTTAATAACAATTTTCCTAAACAACAGGGAAGCACTATACAATTTTTAAAATTAAAGCAGTATGGAGTGCAACAACTCATGAAAATGAACATGAGACAGTAGAGAAACATATAAACAAGAACATAAATAAAGACACTATGCAAATGGTATGTTGTACAAAGCATGCTCATTTCTCAGAATGACCAGATACCTTTATCTGTACAAAAACTTTAAAGGTTCATAGGTCAATACCAGGCTGTTGATCAAAAGGACCACTGGTAGCCCAGCCACAATACCCCAAATCATAGTTACTCTTTCATGTAATTCATTTATATCTAGTTCCAACCCTTATAAATAAGGACTTGAGCAGCCTGACCCATGATGTGCTTATGGTTACCAAGCAACTCATCCAGGTTACACTTAAAGAGAGTTATGGAGCTGCATCCAAAGGCAGTTAATTTTGTAAAGGGTGGATTCTCTGGGATATATATCTGTCTCCCCAGCAGGTCTTATTTATGTTTCAATAGAAGCAAAACATTTCTGGATTGGGTGTTGAGGATGTCATTAGTTTTGTGAATGTGCAGAAGGTCACACAAGATTGGTTCTGTGGAGGCTCTGTAAGCTAGAGAGGTCACAGAACTGAATCTCTTGAACCTTTGTGAGCTAGACAGATGTCATCTCTCAAGATTCTGTAGGAAACAGAAAAGAGAGACAGAAAGTATTTTAAGATGGCATTGGTAGCTCAAGAAAGGCTGCCCTTGATTATTTTAGTGAGAAAATGCTGCGGTCCCTCAAGCAGAGTTATTTGTTTAGACATGTACCTACCAAAAGGGGCCAGTATGTTTATGGGCCAGATAACAGAAGAGTAGAGAGGGACAATAAGTTCCTTAGATATGGATGACATACTCTGGGTGATTAGTCTGGTAAGGTAAAGGGAATTCCTAACAACAGTGAATATGCAGTGATCAATGGATAGTTTATTGTCAATGAAAGTGCCCTGGTACCTAATGGTTGATTCAGCTTTTAAATGGGTACGACCTATGTGGTAGGTGCATAGTTATAGAGTTTTGTTTAAGGACTAAATGCTGCATTTCTTGGCATTTAGTTTTGCATGTGTTATTGCTACATCTTTATGAATGTTACTGTTACCTCTGTATATGTATGTTCCAATTCTGAAGTCTTATCTGGTGCAGAAAGCATTTTCTTTATGCTTTATTTTGTTTACAGGGAGGTAAAAAGTATTTCATCTATATTTGGGTCAGTTTGAAGACTTTTCTGGAGCTAAGGTGGCTGAATGTTACTGATTCCAAGACCTTTAAAAATGATATGTTCTACAAAAGTGTCATTAATCTGTCCATAACCTGTAAATTCTCTGGAAAGTTATTTTATTATTGTCTGGCATTCTTCCCCATCACCATGATGACATCCATGTATGATTTGTATTAATTTAGTTTATTTAAAACTCATTACACATACATTTCAGCTTTGAACTGGCGCATGAAAGCACTGATAAATGCATTGACTGTGTTCTGTGCATGTGCCTACACGTGTGTGTACAAATGTGTATTATGTAGGTATTTGTGTATACATATATCTGTATGCATATATCATATATCTGTCTATATACATATATATCTACTTCAGAAGACTGAAAAACCAAAAGACTGAAAATCCAAAATACCGAACACATTTTTAATGCAGGGGGCAAGCCCCCCTGCACCCCTCGCTAACCATATATACCAACTCCAAGATCACACAACAGTGGAGAAGGGCCAAATTCCATTATTCAATATTTTGAATTTTCAGTGTTTTTTGATTCAGTCTTTTGCTTTTTCAGCCTTATGAAATAGACCCATATCTATCTATGTATATATATATATATATATATATATATGTGTGTGTGTGTGTGTGTGTGTGTGTGTGTGTGTGTGTGTGTGTGTGTGTGTGTGTGCGAATATATATATATATATATAGATAAATAAATATATATACACGCACACACACACACACAGATATATATATATATATATATATATATATATATATATATATATATATATATATATACACACACATTGAAACACTACACACAGTCAAACATTTGTAATTTGGAAAATGTTTACTTCTGGCAGAAATGATCAAAGCTCATTTGATCTTTCTGCTGGTGTTAACTCCATGGAAAATTGAGCGCAGTGAGGATTGGGGAGCTTGCCCTTTTCCCACTGTAGAGCGATCTCAGAGTTTTTATATATAATCAGCAGGCAGTGTGAGAGCAGCAAAGGGGCTTGACTCCTGCAAAATTTCATAAGTGTTTTAGCTTTCGATCTTTCAGGATCACACTTTAGCCAGTCGAGATTTGTGTACTTCTATGTCTTTATAATTATATGTATATATTTATTTATTTATTTATTTATTTTACATTTGTTGACCGGGTTAGTCCAACTAGGTCCGAGCCCTTTTTCAGTGCAGACCCGGGGAGAAAAGCTCCACAAAAAGACAATAGACACTTGATTATCTAACTAAAGTAGTGTAGTACACAGTTCTTTAAGCAACAGTTTCCCATCGGAAAACATTAGTCTTAGTTTAACACTGTACATAGTAACACAGTACATAGTTCATTAAGCAATAGTTTCCCATCAGAAAATATTAATCTTGGTTTAACATGAGGGCTTTAGTTTTACGTGTCAGCATAGGACATCTAGTACAGTCAAAGGATACAGAGGATACAATTAGAATATTTGCATTTATCACTTTGTGTTTAGCAGAGACACAAAAAAGGCTCAATAATTATTATATGAGGGTATAGTAAAAATAAGCAGATGGATGGTGAAGAGGCTATATGAAGAAGCAGTATTATACAGAAATAAAGCAGTAAAGAAAGTAAGTTAGGTGTCATGGAAGTACAGAAAGGGTGAACACGTTGGGAGGGAAGAGCAGGTCAATCAGGGGGATAGTTACATTGACATAGTCTAGTGTAGTGTAGGTGATTTTTTACTGCATTTTTGAACTGGGGTTCAGGCTTAATATTATGAAAGTGCAATGAAAGTTTATTCCAGTTGTTAGCTGGGGAGTAGCTGTAGAGGTTCTTGTCAATGTTAATCTTTGGCTAGGATATCGACAGGAGATGTTGTTCTGAGCTCTGAAGAGTTCTAGGAGGGGAGTAAGGAGAGATGATAGAGTGAATGCTGCGACAGAAAGAGGACTGGTGTAGAATGGAGTATATTATCTGAAGCTGAGAGAGGAGAAGGTAGTTAGGGAGCTTTAACCAGTTTAGTTTTCTGAGTGCTAAGCAGTGGTGAGAATAGTATGAGTGTTCAGCAGCAAATTTGGCCATCTTATTGTAAGTGGATTCCAGTTTAGGGAGAAGAGTGGTTTGTAAATTGGTGAGGATTTGAGATCCATATAGTAGGGTTGGTAGCAGGTAGGCATGGGATAGGGCTGTTTTGGCTTTACTGGATAAAAAGTGTTTGTTCCTGTAGAGGAGTCCAAGTGTTTTTAATGTTACTGAGTACATGTAGGTCAAATTTCAAATAGTTATCAATAATGACCCCGAGTAATTTGCTATGTGTTTCAACTGTCATGGGTGTGTTATTGAGGGAAGTGATAGAGAAAGAAGGTTTAAGATGATTCATAGTTTTTGGAATGAAGAGGAGGAGTTTAGTCTTCTTGGGGGTTAGGATTAGATGTTTTTTGTTGAGCCAGGTTTTGATAGATTGAAAGGAGTTCTGAGTTGTTGTATTTAGGATTGTGAGGGTATTGGCTATGGTGATGAATGTGGAGTCATCAGCATATTGTACTAGGAATGACTGTGGTGTAGATATGGATAACTGGTTGGTGAATATATTAAAGAGAAGTGGTCCCAAAACTGAACCTTGGGAGACCCCCATCTTTATGGGAATTTCATGGGAGATAGCAGAGAGACATTTAACTGATTGGAGACAATTGTTGAGGTAGCTAGAGAACCAGGAGATAGTAGATGAGGATAGGTTGAGTTCTGAGAGTTTGTTTAAAATAGGGGGGTGAGCTACAGTGTCAAAAGCTTTTGAGAGGTCAAGAAAGAGGCAGGATACAAGTCTGTTCTGATCTCTAGCTTGTGATATGTAGTTGATGAAGGAAATAAGGGTTGTAGAGGTACTGCGCCCAGGACAAAAACATTTTGGGTAGGGGTGATGGTGATTAGTTTCTCATGTATGAGATATTGGAAGAGGAGTTTGTGTACACATTTTTCTAAAATTTTAGAGAGAGGTGATAGGATTGCTATGGAATGAAAGTTGGACAGTTCAGTAGAGCTACCTCTTTTATGGATAGGTAAGGTATAGAACTTTTTCCAAGTTGCAGGGTCTTCAGCCTCAGTAATGGATCTGCTGATAAGAATAGAGATGGGTAGGGCAATGGATTTGGCTGCTTTCTGTAGAAAGAGTGGTAGGAGACTGTCTGTAGAGGGGGAGCAAGGTTTAAGTTTAAGTAACAGAGATTTAATGTAGTTGGTGGATACATTTTTTAGGGAGAAGGGTGAGGAGGAGCTTGAGTGTTTAAGTGGGTTGTTGGTAGGGATATTGTCAATATTGGCATTATTTGGGTGGCTAGTTTGCTAATGTAGTCTATGAAATAGGTGTTAAAGTTTGTTGCAGTCTGGAGTGAAGTACTTGAAGGACTAGGTTGAGAAGAGGAGTGCTTGCCAGGATGGAGGATTTGATTAATAGTATGTCAGAACTTCTTTGAGTTATTAACGTATGAGTTAGGAGGGTTATTATAGTAGTTTCTCTTGTCATTGGTAATGGCTTTTTTAGTGAGGTTGTGTAGGTGTCTGTAGTGTTGGAAGTGGGAGTGAAGTTTAATTTGAGACCAGAGTTTCCATGTTTTATCTCTCTGTGCTATCAGGGAGTGGATGGAGTCAGTTAACCAATGGGATACGTCTGTTTTTAGTCTTATATTATGCAAGGGGGCTAGGGAGTTGAGTATGTTTAGGACTCTGTTGTTAAATACCTGTACAGTTTCATTAAGGTGTCAGTGGCTGAGGAATGACCAGATGCTAGCTGAAAGATGGTTGTTTAGCATGCTAGAGTCAACGTTTGTCAATTTTTGATATGCTTTGATCTTATAGGTTTTACACATATGAGGACTGAAACGGAGGATTTTAATTGGGCAGTGGTCACTAAGGGTATCAGACAAGGTTTCAGGGAAGTGATATTTATGAGAGTGAGATACTAGGATTCAGTCAAGGATAGATGATTGATTAGATAGTTTGGTAGTATACAGAGTTAACCAGTTTATCTTGACATCACCCATGAGTATAGTTTCATTGGGGAGATCATTGCAGAGTAAGGAAAGAATATTTTCCAGTACTTTGGTGTTGTTGCCAGGTGGAATATAGATTGCAGCTACATTAAATGAAGTATAGGTGTTTAGTTTACAGTTTGTTATAAGAAGTTCAGCTGGAGAGGTAGGAGGGGAGGGGGTAGATAGAGCGGTTAGAGTAAGGTGGTTAGCAAACGTGATGGCTACTCCACCTCCTTTTATTGTTCTATCTAGTCTGAGGATGTTATAGCCAGGGGGTCTGATATATGGGGTTTTAACCATGTTTTACAGAGGGCAATGATGTCTGGGGAGTGTTGAGATAACCAGGAGTGAAATTTGGTAGTTTTGTTCATTAAGCTTCTCATATTAATGGAATATAGAGAGATGTGTTTTGAGGGATATTAGAGTGGGGAGGGGTGGGTTGAGTGTAGGTGGTATCATGAGGGGAGGGAAGGCCAGGGCCAGGGTTGGGATGAATGTCACCTGCGAGTAGAAGGGAGAGGAGACTGGGAATAGAATGTGGAGTGGCGGTGGCAAGTAGATAGTATTTTGGTTTTCCTTTCAGGGGATTTGATTTCCATGTAACTGATTTTATTTTTAGAGGAATGGATATTGATTTAGTAGATGGTGGTACTGTCATGGGTGAAAGAGAGGGTTGTGGGAAGACTGGGGGTTGATAGAGGTAGGTGACCAAAGGACAGGACTGAGTGAAAAGTTGTAAGAGGTGAGGTTGTATAAAATAGTTAGTGTAGAAGTAATTTGCAGTGCTAGAAGGAAGGCAAAGGAAGGCATGCTTGGTAGTAGATGGACAGAGGATAGTTGCAGGAGTTGAGGGGATAAAAGTTAAAATATTGTTGAGGAGTATGAGCCAAAGGTGCTACAGTTTGCTGGCATGCAGAGGAGAGAATTAGAGATAGGTCAGTATGTAGAATATGAGGAGGGGTAATGGGTAGAGTGGGGATAATGTGATTGGTGATCTGTGGTCAGAGGCTGGGGTTTAGGGGGGAGTGGCAAACAGAGGGAGAGAATAAAGGAAATTATGTCAGTGGTGGGTGGGAATGGGGGGTAAGGTCGGGGAATGGAGTGGGTTGGCCCAGCTGGACGAGGTAAGTGGATGGTCCAGAAATTACCAGTCTATATAGATATATGCAGGAGGGCATGCCAGCCTAAAGTCTAGAAGTTGGTGAAGGTGGGGTTGGGAGAGTGGAAGCATAGAGTTCAGGATCTTAGCCCCAATATCTAGTTGACAAGGCAGAGAGTTAGTGGGTAAAAGTAGGTATTCCACTGTAAAATACTAGAGGTGGAATAGTGTAGAGGCTTCTCAGAGGGGTAGCTTAGGTGGGCGAGTTAGGTGAGTTGTTTTGCCTTAGGGTATAGTGCCCTTTAGTGGGCAGTGAGAGAAGATTGTTAGGACTGAGAGAGAAGGATAGGGAGGCAAACGATCTTCAGGACACCTTAGCGAGTATATATATGTCAACTAAAAATAATCTAAACACAAAAAAGTGAATGTTACTAATGTTGACAAAAAAAACCCTGAAAACTAAACATCAACAATGAACTGGGCATGTTCTGAAACATAACCTCAGAGCATGCAGCATTTAAAGTAAGTTTTTACAGAGTAGCAAACCCTCCGTGCACCCTCCCAGTCCCTGTACTATTTATATATTGTAACTCCAAGAGTACACAGTACTGGGGAAAAGGTGTATTCAAAAACATTGGTAATGCAGAGATCTCGCACAACTATTAACCATCTGCTTTGTTAACGAAAGTGTGTAGTTTTGACTTTAACCACACTTAATTAACTTCATGGATCCCATATGTATATATACCATGAATTAATGAATTGTCAAACACAGGAATGGATGTCTGCAGCATTGTGGACCGCATGTTATCAACTATAATACTGGTCAAACATCCATCAGTTACCATCACATCCGATTGCAAGAAAAATGAGCTAATTCACCAGAAGGTTCCCTCAAAGTAATACTTTTTCCTTGTTCATGCAAATCTACAGACTTCTCTCAAGCAATCCAAAGCTTTTTTATAACAAAGGATTCAATGAGAGTATCTAGTCTTAGCTCACATATATCTCCTAATCAAGAGGTAATCATATGTGCCATCTTATTTTTATCCTTTGTTTTTATAGAGGAGGTTGTTGCCTCTACCATTCAGGGCAGGTGTGACCTTCTCCTTAGTATGTTTTGATATCACCACCCTACAATCTCTACACTGGTAGCTTGGCCACCTCCTGCTCAAACCTTTAGGGATGAGCACCACTTACAAGCCAGATGAGAACTGGGCTGCCCACAGAGTCACTGCAAAGGAGTGTGTCTTCTTCCAAACATATGTCTGGTTTGGGTACTGCCCTGCATAATGCTTGATCTGAAAACAGGAATAACATTTTAGCCAACATATGCTACAGTCACTCCTCTGTTTGATGGACTCTGGTCTTAGATTCACTATTATGGTCAAAACTGCTGTAAGAATATGTAGAAAATTAGATTCAATTTTATTATTGTCATTAAGTCTGTCTTCCATAAGACAATGCAAATCCAGTGGCAGACCATGGTAATGTGTAGCAGTGAACTTTCTTACTTTGGTATACCTTGTATTGCTTTGTTAATTTTCATTGTTTGATTTTTCCATTGTTGCTGTACAAGCAGTAGTTCAAGGCTTCTCACTGAAGTTTCTGTTACAATGGCACAGGTGGTGAGTTTAGTGGCAGACTTCATTGTTGGACTATATTTAATATTATGCATTTCTGAGGTGGCCTGTACACTCTAAATTTTCATTAGATTTATCTCTTTAGCCTTGGCTTTTGTGACTCATTGTTCTACAATCCCATCCATAGAACTTGGTTCAGCTGATTCCATAGTTTCCAGACTCTAAAGTGTATTTGTTTTGCTCTATAGTGGTCAGTTCTCAGTTTCAGAAGGTTAGTGTGAGTCTTTTCCTTCTATTTGGAGGTTTATTACAAAAGCACAACTTTTTTACTTTGGCTTAGCATGGGGAGTATGTGTTGGCTGACATTGCTTTAATTTGTTTGCTTCTTCCAAAGATTTCATTTTAGTCTTAATTTCACTCTTTAAATTATATAGCGTTTACTTTGAGACTAGAATTGTACTGTTCACTTAGTTTACAGTACAGCTTTTAATGTTCTTCCTGTATCATACTGTAATAAAGTTTTCTTTATTTTCAAAGAGCACTCATGTTACATTTATTGCTTCACTGTATTTGTTTGATTATAGTTTTCATGAGTTCATCACTGGTCACTGTGTCAACTATTTACTTTCATTTATGAATACAGTTTTCTTTTGCTGTATAAGCTAAGAAACGTCATTGATATGATAAGAATTCTTGAATATTTTCATTATCTTGGGAGTCATGTGTTTAGTGACTCATTTTCAGACTGCAGACTTTGGTATTTTACATTTAGGTCAAGCAGGTTTCTATTGATATTTTCTAGTGCTTGCCTCAGTTTTTCCTTTTCACTCTAAACTCGCAATGTCAGTTGAAGTATTGTGACTGGCTTCTTTTTGTTTGTTTTCTTTTTTTTTTTTTTTTAATTTACATGTGGTCATTTGGCTCATTTTTCTTTTAACCTTTTGATCTGTGATGTCTCTTGACATAACGCTTTCAGGCTTACTTAATATTTCACTGTCCTTACTTTTACAGAAAACTCAGAGACTCTTTGGAGAAGTCAGCCATCTTGCTGTCTGTTTAGCTTTGCCACGTCCTTTGTTGGCTTCGGCTGGCAAACAACTTTGTAAAATTCTCTTGTCCTTTTTTACTCTCAGAAATTATCTGTTTCACCATTCTGTGCTGAATGATAGTGACCCATGGCTATCACAGCACCCCTACCCTCTCAGCTACCATTCTGCTCTTAACTAACAACTCTATACAATGAAAAAAGAGTGTTTCCCTCGCTTTCTTGTTTCTTATTTAAACTTTTGCTGCTTGACCATAGTTTCTATAATAATCCATAGCAGCTTTTCTTACAAGTTCTTGTTTCTCTTAAAAATACCATCTAATATAAACTTCAAGCTTTTCTATTCTTTTGAACTGTTTCAGAAGGTAACCATTTAAAATGTCAGGGCTCAGAATGCCAAGTCCCAGAAAGTGGACACTGAAAATATATTTAAATCTGGATTTACAGTCTACAATTTAAAGTCCAAGATTGTAGTTTCTCTGAATATATCATTTCCTTTGAGGTGTGGTAATCCTGGAGTTTGAATATATAAGTTTATGGGGATGTGGGGACTTGCTCTGACATTCAAGGTTGCAGGAGGACCCCCCCACAAGTTCCCCAGTGACAAAAAAGTTTAAAAGAGAAGAAAATGTTTGGGTCTATATTAGAACACCGAACATTTGAAATGTCGGGTGTTCTAATATTGACCCGTTTTCAGCGAACACTAAAAATATCGAAGCAAGAGGAAAACAAATTCTTTCCTAGGGAAATAATTTGGTTGTCCATTTCTGTTGCTTCGGTATTTTCAGCGCTCTGGTGGAAAGTTATTGGTCGGGTTCAGGTAAATGTGCGATTATGTGGATGTGTGGGTTAGAACGGGTTAGGTGAGTTAGGGTTGGGGCGTGGGTCAGGTAAGTGTGCAATTGTGTGGACGTGTGGGTTAGGGCGGGTTAGGTGAGTTAGGGGTAGGGTGAGGTGACTGCGCGATAGTGACGGACCTTAGGGTTAAGGTTTGGGTTAAGGTAAGTGGATAGTTAGTGGTGTTTGTATAGTTTAGTGTAGGGTTAGGTGTTAGAGTTTAGGTGTATGTGTGTGTTTTGCTGTTTGTTTGGTGTGCTTGTGTTGTGTGCATGTGTTTTGGAACAGCAATTTTTTTCCCTAGGAAAATATTTGCTGTTCTGAATGTTCGATGTTTTTTTTTTTTTTGATTGCTAGGGTTCGATATTAGAACACTCGACATTTTGAATGTCCAGTGTTCTAATTTAGACCCCAATGTTCAATAATCGCTTTTCTATTGTACTTTCTTTTCTTCCAGAATTTTGGAATCAGCATTGTGAGTTACAACATTTCAACAGGGAACCATTTCAGAAATACCAGATAATTGAGATAACTTCATTAATACTTTTGAACTATTTCATAATTTCCACACCATTAGCTTCAGTGCTTCAGTAGCCCTTTACACATTGTTTTAATTTTAATTTAAAACAAATATTGTTTAGACTGTGGTTAAAATAATTCAAAGGTTTAATTTTCTAGTGCAAACAGAATTATATCACTTATTGTCTTTCAAGATATTAGTGTAATACATTTTCAGTAATACATTTTTTTAGGCTTGCTGCAGCATTTAAAGTAAGTGTTTACAGAGTGGCAAACCCTCTATGCACAATGGGTGGTCTAGATGATCTTTGATGCTAGGAAGATTGTTTTAAAGCACTTAGTGCACGTTAGTCTATGTGGGTGTTGTTTACTATGTGAGATGGGTATTGTGTATATGTTTTTGACAACCTGATGTGCACTTGTATGTGAGAGTTTAACCTCCAGTGTCATTGTGTAAGTATACCTCTTGCATACTGTGTCTGCTTCTTTAAGGATTAAGTGATTGTCAGTAAACATGAGTCACTTGCTACATTGTCTCAAGATGCCCATGTCCACCAAGCTGAATACAGAGACGTTAGGAAATTGCATTACCATACTGTCCAGTGCTTCGATTTGTGAGCTACAAAGCGGTGGTGTATTAGGGTCAGAAGGCTATCAGAGCAGATTATGCTAAAGAGTAATACATTCTAACTTTAATGTTTACACAATACTGAATTCAACTAAATCTGTAGGTATTGTCACTTACTTCCCAAGTAGCTGTTCTAAGCTTGTCAATGCACAAGGTATTTGCGATATATTGTTGCTTTACAGGGTACAGTTTTCTGAAACATTATTTCTAGGTGTTTGCTACTGTACAGGGCACTGCTAACCCGTGCAAATATGCAAAATTTATAGTAGCACAGAAAAAACAGAAAACTAACTTATGAGCCCTCTGGCCAATAAAATGACTACAATAAGAGTCCATTTTTCATATTTCCCAGCTGTTATAGACCACGTAAACCCTTGCTGCTACAAGATGAATAAACCCAGTCCGCCTAATGTAAAAACACAGTAGAAGACACCCACACCTGCAATGCTACCACAAACCACTTAAGAAATCCCTTGCTGAAGTAAATTTCAAGACATCCTTACAACAGTAACACTGAAAGGATGAACATTTTTTTTTCTTTATTACAAAACAAAAATCAGTGAAATGTACACATACACATAAAAAAGGAAATTGTGGTGATCCCTCAAAATAACTTGTGTGGTTTAGCAATCAATGGTACTTAACTTTGCCTGGATACAAGAAAACGCTAGTGGGGCACTAGGATTTCAAGCTTTCCTAAGCTCCTAGAAAATGAACAGGAGACAATACATACTAAAGAAGGCTTACTCAAGAGTTTTACTGGTTTGCAGAGTGGATACTCAGTATCATGGATCTATGGAAAAAAATGAGTGGGAAGTGTCAAAAGTAGCTTATAAAACAGTCAATAGCAATGAAAGAAAAGAGGGAGAGACAGACTTTGGAAGTCAGATTATCATAAAGGTTGGAGGCCAGAGATACAGCAGGAAAAGAGTGGGAGGCATGGAAAGAACAAACAGGCTAGCTAGAGAGACATATAGCTAACAATGGCATAAAAAGACAATATTGGAGCTTTTTCAGAAACTTTAGCTGAATGTTTTAGTGGGTGCTGGGCAACTACAGATTGCAACTTTAAGTAGATAAAAGATAAGTACAAACTGGGTTAGAGACAAGACTCTGTCTATTGACCTTTTGCTACAATTTATGGCACAGACTATGCAGAAATTAAAGGAAAACTCCACCCTAGAACTAAAAAAAACTGTCTTTCACTCTTCCCAGGATTCACTAATTTCCCGTGCAGGAATAACTTATTCCTGCAAGAAAACGACCATTTAAGGGCAGCATGGCAGCATGCCATGAATAGTAATGAAGGTGTGCTTCTGCTCCTAAATGGACACGGAGCATGGACAAGTGCATGGGGTGTGTCTGAGAGCAGAGCTCTCACAATACACATGCCCCTGCACTCAGGAAGTGCCTTTCAGCAATTACAATCAGCGAGAACACTCATAGGAGATTGCATACCTCACAACTGTACAAATCATTGCATAATGTCAAGAGTTGTTGCCCATACAGTTGGTCTGTACCCCATTTGTACAGGGAAATCACGGGATGATGTTAGGAATGAAGCCGCGAAATAATAGCTATACATTTGAGTCTCAGACACCAAAATCGATCAGAAAACTTATATTAAAACAAATGCTGTTACTCTTGCAACTTCCTCAAGTTTATAAGGGCAGTAATTAAAAAATGTCCATAGTTGTACCACAGTTTGTTAAGCTTTGTCCAGATAGGTTGCCTGAAGAGGTTGAGAGGTATGGGGGGTTGCTAGGATGTCTGCCAAATGAGCAGATGCATGCAGAAATCCACAGCAATAAGTGAAACCTGTCCCTTCCCAGAGAAAATAACAGTATAGAATTTTTTTTTTCAAACAGATTAAATTTAACTGTAGGTGCACAGGTTTGCCCATTACTTAGCTAAGCATACCATAGTTTAAATAGCACCAGAAGATAAATAACAAGATACATTCAATTAAAGCAAAAACTGCAATAGTGTAGTGGTCAGAGCCTTCGCTTTGTGAGCAATCATTCAATTCTCACTGTAATAAATTCCATTTTCCATGTGAAATCACTTTATGAGCATTTTTTTGCTGTATAACCTACTAAATAACATATATTTGTGAACTGTAGTACTGCGTTAAGTGCAGATGTGAGGTGTCATTGTAATAATGTGGTAAAAGCCACAGATAAACACAAGTGCCCCATACAGTATATGTACACATGAATCAGGGATACTAAATGAAGGCATAATGTATAATGAATGATAAATCCATTGAGTGTCCAAATCTACCACTTTCCCAAGACCCATGTACCATTTCAATCTAAATTAGTGCAGGGGTAAGCGGGAGTAAGCAGTTTTAAGCAGTAGTAAGCGGGTTTAATCCAAAACACGAATAGACGCTGAAACAAAAAAAAACACACACAATACGGAGCTCAGCAGAAAACTGCAAATTCTTTTATTAATGCTTCTGGTACCTCGGCTCAAACGCCTTCAAGGAATAATGAACTGCGCTAGCAGCAGTCTTTTTATACAAGTGAATCATTAAACACGTTAATTTAACAATTAACTTCGCAATTATCTGCCCATTTCACCCATGCAGACCCAATGAAAAAACAAGCTACCTTTAAAGAGGCATACATTCAATATGAAGAAACCATATACACATATAAGCATCAACTGATATAAACAATATACCCCATTTTTTTTTGTTCAGTACACAAGGGTACTGTTGATAGTTTTTTCTTTGGGGTTTTGGCTAGACCAACATATGATGGATGTATTGGAAACAATATTTGATTGTGAATTTAAGAACCTTGTACCCTAGGGGGATGAACTTGGAGATTAATTTATAAGTAATTTATAAGTAATTTATTTGGTCATTTATATGGTTGACAGATAAAAGTATATAAAGTAGCTTTGTACAATAGATTGTTATAAAATATTGATATAAAAAAAAAATTGGGGGTATATTGTTTCTATCAGTTGATATTTATATGTGTATATGGTTTCTTCATCTTGAATGTCTGCCTCTTTAAAGGCAGATTGTTGTTTCATTGGGTCTGCATGGGTAAAATGGGTAGATAAGTGTGTAGTTAATTGTTTAATTAATGTGTTTAATGATTCACTTGTTGTATAAGTTCTTAGGTTGGTACTAGGCTATCGGCCCTAGGGCCTATACAAGCCTAACCATAACAATTCCCTGGCTATTTCTTCCCACACTATTTACTTCCTTGGACCCCTGTCTAGCAGGGTGACTGACGTGATCCCCAGGGTGAGTTTCCTTTCTCCCATCCAATCTTTGAGGTTCCTTTTGAAGAGGGCCAATGAGGCGGTCTGCTTGACATGTATGGGCAGTCTATTCCAGAGTCTGCAGAGTCTCTGGGTCAGGAACCTATCCCTCCAGCAGGTTTTGTTTATTGTAATGACAAGGTTTAGATCCCTGGAGCATGTGGCTCTGAGGGATTGGGATTTCTTTAAGTGTAGCATGTCAAACAGCTCTGGGTTTGACATGGCCTTGTATGTTAAGCAGAGATTGCCTATGAGTAGAAGGTATATGACAGAGTATAGCTAAAGTTTTTTAAGGCAGTCAGCATAGGGCATCTGCTTTAGGCCTGTGATTCTTTTAGTGAGGTATCTCTGTGGCCTTTCTAGTTGTTGCAGATGTCTTGAGAGGTAACGGGGCATTGTATTCTATAATAGGTCTAATGATGGATAAGTACAGTGGGATAATGACCTTCTTTTTTCTGGATGAAAATGAGGTGTGCCACATAGAAGGATTTCCTGACTGTTGTGGTGATGTGGTTATCAAAGGTGAGACCACTGTCCACCTGTGTCCCTAAGTCTGTTATCACACTTTCGGTGTTTAGTGTACTGCTACCTATGTGGTAATTCATGGGTACATATTTTTTCCCAAAGGGGATAACTATACATTTCTTGGCATTGAGCTTGAGCCCATGGCTCTGGCACTAAGCATCTGTTTCTGTAAGGCCCTTTTGTAGAGTATCCACATCATTTGGGGATTCAATAATGGCTTCCAGTTTGCAGTCATCTGTGAACTTTGTTAGCCAGAGTCCCTTAGATTTGGCCTGTACTTCAGAGAAGTAAATGATTTATCCTAAACACTTTAGTGTGCACTAGATAAGTTTGATGTGAAAGTAGGTAAATTAAGTTTTACCTGTCTAAAAAGTTAAGTTTTAGTGGAGAGTCACTATTTTTAAAACAGCAAGATAGATTGAAAGGGGGGGGGGTCACTTTTGTATTCTGGTACTATGGAATACAGTAGGATGGCCAATAAATTTAAATAGTTGAAGGAGAGTGATTTCACAAAATCATAATGTTGTGCTTACTCACACAAGCCAGTGAAAGCACAGAGGAAATGAGATATATGGTCAAATTAACATGAGGCAGGCAACTAGAAAGACAGTGGTATTTAAGAACACAACAGTATGTGGGTTGGTGGATGGGTGGGGAAAATATTTCTGCCTGACTCACAAGAGACAGAGCTGTTGTCTCCTTTGAAGTTTTAATATGCAGTTAAAAGTAGAATACAAGTAAAACACAAGGTAAAGAAAACAAATCACAATATTCAAAATATAAAAAAGGAATAAAGTAATACAAAATACAACAAATAAAAAGCAAACTAACCTTTCCTTCACAGCAAAATGTAGCAGAGTCTGGTGAGCTTTTCTAGCAAATTATAAAATGACTGCTGCTAGCACAGTTCCTTATTCCTTGAAGGCATTAGAGCCGAGGTACAAAAAGCATTAATAAAAGAATGTGCAGTTTTCTGCTGAGCTCCGTATTGTGTGTGTTTTTTTCATAAGCGAGTTTAAGCTTCTTTGTGCGGGGATAAGCAATGCGCACACAGGTTAAGCAATTCTGAAGCTAACTCTCTGTAAGCATATTTAACCGGAAGATAGCATTGCTTACCATCGTGCAAACCCATGCAAACCCGCTTACAGCTGCTTAAAAGTGTCTTAATCACTCTGTATCCAACAATCCCTGTTCTGCCAGCAACAAAATAAACAGGCCTTGCAAGTCTTGATCCCAAGACCCTGTACACTATAATCAGTGTAGTTAACTAGTAAGCCATGACAGCAGCACATAAAATTGAGGTATCCCCAAACAGATCCGCACTATAGCAAAGTCACAATTTACATGTGAAAGGAATCTATATACAGTTTTATGTTGTATAACCTACTACATAACATATATATGTGAACTGGAGTACTGCATTACGTCCAGATGTGAGGTGTCATTATAATAAAGTGGTGAAATCCCCCAATAAACACAATAACCCCATACAGTGTATGCACACATGAATCATGGATACTAAACAAATTTATAACATGTAATAAATGATAAATCAATGCCAAACAGCAAATAGTGTGCAAATTTAAAAATAAGCAATGCTAAGCATTGCACACCCCTGCTTACTAGGTGTAAGCAATGTGTAGCCCAGCAAAATCAATCTGCCCATTGGTATACCCCTTTAAGCAATGCCAACATTAGGTAAGCAGGTTTGCATAGCTTAGCATTTTCAAAACCGTCCAAACATGGCAAAGTGCAGGAAATCGACCCTATTTAAACCCCACAGGTGGGAATACATCTCATAACTGGTTGCAGCTTCCTCCTGTAGGCCGGTGTGGGAGAAGGATCGTGCTTCAGAGTGCAGTGCTAGGGCATCCAGGAGTCCAAAATCATGGCAGGACTCCTCATTAAGACCATGAACAGAGACTACTGCAGGGCCAGTACCAGGGTTCCCAGTGTAAAGCAGAAGCCTGGGACCATCTCGGCTGTGACCTCACCAATGCCACTGGCATCCCTCGAACTGGTGAGCAGGTCAGGCATCATTATGCTGACCTAAAACTGAAGAAGAGGGAGCTCTTGGATCAGTGGATCCAAGAAGCTAGGCAGTTGGGTGATGTCCCAGCTGTGTGTAAGTACTCATCCTACAACCTGTTTAATAATTGCCAGCTCATGTATATTATGGATAGGTATGGCTAAATATTCCTCTTATGCCTTTGACAGTGGCAGCAGAGTGAGCTGTGAATCAGGAAGCCCATGCCTGTAGACTGCAGAGGCTGCATTGCGAGGCAGGTTAGTAATAATATTGCATGTACTGTCATAAGAAATAAATCTAAAAGTAGTGGAAAGTTAATTGCCAGTATAAACCATACTGAATAAGTCAGACAATATGGCAGGAAGAGTCTCATATAGGATGTATGTAAATAAAAGGGCAACAGCCTGGCAATAAAGGTCTAGCTCCTGGACTGCTTGTGTTTACTTTGGTATCATGTGGTAATGTAGTGTTGCATTCTCTTAATAGTACTGTTGCATTAAGCACTGTTATCTGCACTGTGCTACATAAATAAAATGTGTAGGAATGTCTGTATATGACTGTTGTAATCCCAAGGTCATATTGTACAACTGAGAGAGACTGAGACAGAAAACAGTGAAAAGATAGACAACATAATCCAAATAGTGCACACAACTGAAACGTGAAGTGTTGTATTTTTAGCACACACAGCCATGGTTTAAATCCTGGGAGTGGTAGTAAGCTGTATGCAGAATCATACAACAACTGTACAGATATTGTCAGAAAGTCCAGATAATTGGCTTAATTCCCCTGCCTGTCACCCTGTCCCCCTGGCAAATCAGTGCAATGATCCCAGAAGGTTAGTTAGCAAATAATTACATGCAATTGATTGTCAGACATCATAACTGTCAGAAATATATCTATAAGAACAAACCTGTCACTCTAGCAACTCACCAAATTGCTATGAGAGTAATAAGCAAAGTATGTCCCATCTCCACCCCCATGTTGTGAAGCTATGACCAGAGTGTGTGCAGTAACAGAGTGAGATGTATGTGCATAATAATAATGTGGAATCTGGTAATATGTGTGGCAACATTAAGGTAGTTTTAACAAACATTCCCTGCACAGGTCTGTCGGATATGAAAACTGCATCTAGAAATAAAAGATTGAAATCTTGTACTGGTGCTGTTTAGTCTGGTATTGTATGGCAGTGTTAGTGTTGCAGTTTCACTGAATAATAAGGTATTACTCATCACTGTCATCCACACAGTGCTACATAATAAAACTGTCTAGGAAACCCTGTGTAAGAGTGTTGTAATTAGTCAGATTGTAAAACTACGGGACAGAAATCAGAGAAGAGATACACAGCAATATCTATATAGCACACTTAACTGTGATGTACACCATTTTATTTTTAGCAGACACAGCCATGGTTCGAATCCTGGGAGTGGTAGTAAGCTGTATGCAGAATCATACCCCTCAACTGTAAAGATTTGTCCTACCAGATAATTGGCCCATATCTGTTGCCTGTTACCCTGCCCCCCTGGCATATCAGTGTGATGATCTCTGACATTTAGGGAGCATTTAATGTCATATAACTGACTGTCAGACCTGTAAATATTCAGAAAATGTATA